>NC_134710.1:189189112-189206612 GCF_043290135.1 Rhipicephalus microplus | reverse complement strand
GCGGCGAGGAAAACGAGCATATTCGGCGGCTTGTAGGCACATCGGTAAGACCGCGACCGGTGGGTTCCTTTTGCGACGTTAGTTAAAAAAAAAAAGCCGAGATAACGCACCCTTCAACATTACAACAACAACAAAAAAAAATTATACAACCAGCCAAAAAACCTCGACAACTATGTTCATTTAGCCGATAATATATCAAGCAAAATGCAAACACTAAATGCTGGGCTGCCACCTATGAAACAGGATCAACAAAGTCTATTTCATTCCGCTGTCATGTGGTAAGATTTATGGAGGCCCGGAAAACGGAACGCTGCCTCAACATTTACCTTCGTGAGCACCATAGCTCTTCAAAGAATGCAGCGTTTTCTCCTTTGTCCCCGCCGACTGTGCCGCCTACAGTTGCACACCACAATTTCGCCATACAAACTCCGTTTCCAAACAAACGTGGTGACGTGTGTGTTAGCGCACCGTCAATTGCATTACTAGATTGCAAGTAGACATATGTGCAAGATAATGCTATATATATATATAAGGGAAAGAAGTGTGTACCTAAGGGCTCGTTTTTCCGTGTTTTGACACAATATTAACGAGATCTAACAGACAATAATGCCAAGGAATGTATAGCGGAAGTTATTAAAACAAATGAAATGTAAATAGGAAGAAAGAAAAGAGGGTAAGAAAATAACCAGCCGTATAATATATACATATATATATATATATATATATATATATATATATATATATATATATATATATATATATATATATATATATATATATATATATATATATATATATATATATATATATATATATACTGTGCGCACACGTTTTTCTTCTTCTTTCTTCAGTTTGCTTTTTTGTTTCGCTTGCATAAAGCAAGCAACTAGTTGTGAGCCAGTGCTCGTGTTGTTCAGTCTTCCTTTGTTATTCGTCTATGCTCTGTGCCATCATAAATCTTGTGCCGGTCAAAGTGCTTTTGGCCTCACCAACCCGGCCAGCGGATCGCCGGCCGGCGGGTTGCTGCAGGCGAAGCTAATTCATTATTAAGGAAGAAGTGAAAGAGCGTCTGTTTTTAAAAAAAAACAGGGACAGTGAGAAAGTATTTTTTGATAATTAGCTGACAGGATGCGTGATATTCAATATGATATTATAGTGCTATGTGTATGTGTGTGTGTGTCCTTTTTTGTGTATTTGTATTCAGTGCGCTCTTACCCTTCCTAAGCATAGAATACCAACATGCCCACCTTTCCACCTTGATGATATTACAAAAACAAATACTTCAATGCCCCGGTAGCAACAAGCCCACAACGTATGCGCAAATCTTCGTGCAATTCCAGCTTGTGTACAACAAGCGGTTAAGAACCACGCATTTTGTGCTATTCGAAATGAACTTGTTAAAGCATGCAAATGAACGTGCATATTGCACCCGGTGCACTACTGATCGCGAATAAGCCCGATCGGGATCAAATTTCTAAACGGTGATAGGTGCCCTTCTGCAGCTGGCGTAAGAGTCAGTAAACAGCTATAGTATACCAGGATTATACCGGGATACTGGGGGTACCGTGATACTGGCATCGAAGTGCGCATGCGCAGATACGTACGTTACTCGTACGGCTTACCGTACGGACGGTATTTCTCATATTTGATGTTACCATGGTAGCGTAGGTGTACGTAGTGTACGTAAACATGGCCGCGCTCTCGGACGCACGCTTCGAAGTGATTTTGGCGTAGTTGTTGAAAGATTCACCTTGTTCGCAGCAAACGACTGTTTAAAGTGGCTTCGCTTGCCTTCAGTTAGCTTCGACATTAGAGTATTGCAAAAAAGTTGGCATAGTTTTTGAAATAGCTTTCCATTTCAAACACGTCTAGGCCTAACTACAAGATCCGTGTAAACAAATCACAACGATAATTTTTTTTTTGCGTTTGGTGCGTGGTTCATATTTATTTGCTTTTATTAGTAGTAAAATAAACTTGTAACAATGCTTATAGCATGGTGGCATAGCCAAACATTCTCGTTTTCTTTTCCTTTTCACTGTCTTTAACTTCATAACCATCCGATAGGCGGCGCCACCATCCCTGCTGGGACACCTAAACCACGTAAACGCTATCCCGCTGAGCTATAAGACGCTGTCCACAACGAACGTTTGCGGCACGGTAACGTCTTTTCCTTAACATCCACTATCACGTTAACCGTAAACTATAACTGTCTAGTAGCATCAGGCTCGATCGCGATAAAATGTGCCCGTACGACAGCGTTTCATGTTATCACTATCGGAAGGCTGAAATGGCATAACATACACTGCACAAACACGAACGATCCGTGAGTTGCCACAGATTCGAAAAAGCCACAAGAGTTGCTTTTTCGGATTTTGCGGAACTGTGAAAATCCTATAGCAATTTCGCGAGTGGCTTGTGCGCAGTGGCATGCAACGCTTGGACATTTTGTCCGGAAAAACGCCGTGCACGTGTCTCACTCAACCAGCCGCGACCAGACGTGGGGAGCCGAATGGCGGCCGCTGATCGGAAGGCGGCACTCACCCCTTCAAAGAGTGACTCCACCTTACAAGGGGGGGGGGGGGGGGCGTATTGAGGAACCCTATTTTTCAAAGCTGTTTGAAAGTTCCTGCGTGTTTTTAGCGGACTGGCTGCACTATCCCGGCTTTTTATTTGACGTAGTTTGATGGCCTCCCAAATGTGCCCACAAATCACCGAATGGGCTCGTTTTTGTCGTGACAACTGTGGAACAAAATGCGTTAAGGAAACTCATTCCACTACACGGCATTTATGTAGTGTTTTTTATTTTCCAAAGCAGCTGCAAGTAACATCGTGGCTTTGTTGTACGACTCCAGCTTGTCACGCGAGCGGCCCGGTTTCGATCCTCAACGGTGCCGAAAATTATATTGTTTGTTTTATTTGCTTCTTTCTTGATTTTTGAGCTCACGGACGATTTTTCGCTCACAACCAACAGTGCCGACGCCAACGGCGGAATTTATGCGACACGAGATCTCTAACACTATCACAAAATAAAGTTCTTTCAGTGGTATGAATATCCCCGGAAATTCAGGAAAGAAATGGGTCACAATAGTCGAGTGGAAAAACAAACATACTCTTTCGCCAACTTCTTTGATGGAGTCATGATAATGAATAAAATTAGTTAAAGTTTTTTGTTACATCTTCAACGAACCACAGTCTTTGAATGAGCTACATTTTTTTATTTGCACACTGACCACCCCGAAACGACACTACATTGTAAGCAAAACTTAGCCGAGATAGGAGTTTCTCCAGCACGTGAGCCCACAAAACTGACCTGCCCTAATTATTTCCTCCCTGGTAGGGAGTCAACTCGGCACATGTTGTCGTAAAACACCCCCTGCGTAATGACAGAGTTTATGAACGACATGGCTTTGTTAAACATCCCAGGGAGTTTCAGGTCCCGTGGTTACAAACTCCCTATGGGGATTTAAAAAACCCTTTTTGACGTGACGTGCGTGTGTGTGTTTGTGTGTATGTATGGGCATGTCAGTGTGAAATACCAGTGCTTTGCGTGGCGGACCGTGAGAGTGTCTGTCGACACGACACAAAATTATAAGTGCAGCTAAGAATTGCAACGACCGGTTGGTGTTTCCTGTGAACATTTCAATAAATTTCGCGCCGTTGAACCACGCTAGACATCGGTCCGGTACCTCAATGAATCACCGCGAATGCCGCGCTTCAAAGGACCAAGTTACAAAAAAATTTTGAAGAATAATTGAATGGTAGCAAAAATAAGCTGTTACGATCGTCAGTGATTCCTCCTTGAGTTTGACCATAAAATTTTGAAGTGGTCCGAAGTAGGCTTCGCTCGACCACAGCAGGCTGGCCAGCAACCGGCGTGAGAATTGCGCCGGCGACGCGCTCGCTCCATCTCCGCCAATGGTGGCTTCTCGGAGTGTCACCGGTATTTCATCGGCTGCAACATCTAAGCGGTAAGAAGGCCTCGCTATGCCGCCGGTATCAAGCCGGCGTCGTAGCGAGCTCGCACTTCGCGCCGGCTGCCGTGGCGATTTCTACGAGCTATTACCGACTACCGGCGAGGCAAATAATGTGTTTTACAAAAAATAAAGGCTGCTGGGATGAATAACAGTCTTCTGCGCCTTGCGACGGCAGCTGTCAAATGGAAGCTCGAAGGCGAGCCCCGAACGAGGCGAAGACACGCAGAAACAGTGTACGGCATGCATGCCAACGTAATGCATTCGAGCAACAGGAACCAGGACTGCGAACCGTCTCGTTCATTTAAGTCTATCGCTCCGTAGCTTAAACTGCGTAAATAGTGAACACCCATTTCTGTGCATGAGAAAAATAACGAGACGTAAACTGCACATCAGCAAGAATTTTGTGATCGCCAGCTGTCATTCATCGAATCACCGTGCCGGTGGTCTACCTCCGGCGGTCTACCTCGGTTCATCGCTGGAGCTCCTGAATGTGCCTCGTTGATGTGTTCATTAAAGGCCGCTCGGGCTTTGTGTATGATTCAGAGCATTTTACAGATTTACAAACACTACTGCTAATGCAAATTCAGCCCGTACGACAGAGCACCAACAGATAAAACCTTTTCGCTATAGTTAAAAATTATTGAATATCAGGCAGGCTTAGGTTAAAAAAACATGTGTGTTGAACTGCTTACATCAGGCCTCTGCAACTTAATATCTACGCCGTGCGTCTTTATTGCGTAATTATTAGCAAAAGTAGGGTCCCTTCAGAGCTACATGGGTGGTCAAAATACGGTACCTATGGACCTGTTGACTGAATCGTAGGTGTGCAACGCGGGTGGCAAGCTGTGGTGAGTGTGAATGTTGTAACATTACGTGAACGTTGTTTGTAAGTTTGTGTACTGTAATCATTATTGTGCGCTTCGAAGGTAATGCAATTAATGTTACACTTGTGCATAATACGGCTGCTGACGTAATGTTTTTTTCGGTTGATGTAAAAATTTACTCCCATACTTACCTGAAAATGTTCCCCGATGGATGTAAACAAAAACCCCCCTGGTACCGTGCGAAAACCCCCTACAGATGGGGAGTAAATTTTTTACTCCCTCCGCACGGTGTTTATAAATTCCCTATGGGAGCGTGTACTAGAGAACAACTCATTCACTTCCATCGCGGCTTATTTCTGTTTACAGCGTAGGTGTACACATTTACCCCCTTCATTTCTACCAAAAGCCCTCATTTTACTCGAAAGGGTACTACGCTGATAAATCTGTGCAAGTGTTCAATCCTTGTTAGCAACACAAAATAAATGTGAATAATTTTCTTTCACACACACACAAAAAAAGAAAACACATGGCGCTATTCGTATAGTTTGGCGCGATGGTTCTCACGGCATGCCGCATTGCCAAGGTGTAAGTCTTTGTCCCTGCTGACTTTCCTTAAGTGTTCATATTATAAATTGAGCAAACATCGAATGGTGGGCTCGTTTACACATATTTCAAAAAGCTGGTCATAAGAAGCCAAGACGGTACAAAAATGCACCCATCCTCGCGTTTTATTTGTCCCGTGTTTAGGCCTTATTGGAGTCTCTCATATTATGGCATCCAGTCAGGTAAGAGTTGTTATTTCGACTGAAAGCCATTCTGACGCATTAAAATTTTGTTTCTTTTGGAAAGCGGTGCTGAGCGGTGCAACGCTTAGCTGCCGCTGTCACAAACGGCAAGCAGGCGGGGCTGGTTGCCGCTCTCCCGCAACGAGGACGCGCCATTGCGGATAGAGCGCTCGCAGCAGCGGAGTTAGATGTGCAGAACGTTTACCTCTAAGCAGACATGTTAACGAAGCCAAGTAAATTGTTGTAAAATGCATTATGATATATTATTTTTACAAATAAACGATAACAAATACATACAGATACCCTTTTCGTTTTTTTTTCTCGTATACTTCTACAAGCAATATGTGGCTCGAAATATGTGCGCGAAGTCTGCTTCTGTGGAAGAGGACGCGCATTACAATAACCAAATTGCCACGTGGGGCCCACGATGAAGCGGGGTATGAAAAGCTGACCGAGCCGCGTTGTACGCTATTTTGGAGACTATGCGACTGTACCCATCATACACGTAGTTAACGTTCAGAAGTTCTCAGGACAGCGAACCAAAAACCGATGGAATCAGCTTCCTATTATTCAAGCTGCCATTAAAGGGCTAGTAAACAGCTCTTAGGTCCGAAAACTTTTAAAAAGCGATAAATGTACAGTTTTTTTTGCAAACATGCTGCCACATGAATTTTGCGAATATGTGCAATATAAGAAAGTTACAGGGGTTAGAACATCGGTCTAAGCTGGTTTCAAATTTTCGCGCGGCCTCGCCCCCTTCTCTCTTCCATGAAGAGAGAAGGGGGCGTCTATCGCTGACATCGCATCAGCCATTGACGTCATCGGCGAACTCGATTAGTCGCAACGCACTTCCGCTTGCTGCGAAGCGTGGTTGTTTGTTAACCGTTTGCCGCATCAGCCGTGGGTCAACCGTGTAAGCGTCAGGTGCGAAGTGTCGACCACAAACGATCAGGTCCCCGACGTATGTCGCTGGATGGCCGATTCGCTTCA
This sequence comes from Rhipicephalus microplus, assembly GCF_043290135.1. NCBI lineage: Eukaryota > Metazoa > Arthropoda > Arachnida > Ixodida > Ixodidae > Rhipicephalus > Rhipicephalus microplus. The sequence goes on along the minus strand of NC_134710.1, from coordinate 189,200,039 downwards.
GCCATGCAGCGCGCAGGGCCCCATCTTGAGGCAAATGGTACCGATGCTTCTCCGCTGCCCAGTCGCCCGATTTGCAGCCGACGCCCCGCCGCGGTGGTCTAGTGGCTAAGGTACTCGGCTGCTGACCCGCAGGTCGCGGGTTCGAATCCCGGCTGTGGCGGCTGCATTTCCGATGGAGGCGGAAATGTTGTAGGCCCGTGTGCTCAGATTCGGGTGCACGTTAAAGAACCCCAGGTGGCAAAATTTCCGGAGCCCTCCACTACGGCGTCCCTCATAATCATATGGTGGTTTTGGGACGTTAAGCCCCACATATCAATCAATCATTTGCAGCCGACGACAGAGCAACGCTTTTTACCATAGTTGCACGCACGTTAAAGAACCCCAGGTGGTCAAAATTTCCGGAGCCCTCCACTACGGCGTCTCTCATAATCAAATGGTGGTTTTGGGACGTTAAACCCCACAAATCAATCAACCATAGTTGCTCATGTCAAGGGCGAAGTACGTTCGTACGTGCGCACAGGCGCTGTAGTTGAGCGAGGAGTGTGCACGTGCACGCGACAACTGCGAGGCTGATTCTTTCACCGCAGGGCCAAGAAACAAGGAGCAGTTTCATTACTGTGAGTGGGAACAGGAACTAACGTTGACTTCACTACTGTTTTTCCACACCTTATTTAGACCAATCGGTGAGCTGGGTGCTACCTCACGTCGCCGATCACCGAGTTGACGTCACTGTGCGTGCCACGTGGTTGGTCAGGCGTAGAAAAAAATACGCGGGAATGTTTTTCGAAATAGAGGCTCTGCGCGGCGCGCAGCAGTGTAATATTCAGAAAACGTCATCACTGCGGTCTAATCTGCGAATTGCCCAGCTTTTATGGGGGGTGTAAAAAAAAAGTCGGAGCCTCTTTACGGGCCCTTTGTGGAAAAATCCCAGACGCGCGTCACGGAAATTTTCTGTGGTCACTAGTACTGCGTGGTGGTGACACGGGGCATTTTCCGATAGTGAAGCATACGGAACGGCCTGATGAATGGTTGGCGCCTGAGTACTGCGTGGTACATTAGCTGGCGAGCTTACGTTACTATTTCCACCGTCTGACACATGTGTCAATAGTGTGATTGAACACCTGATAACATCAAGGTTACCAAACTACATAAAGTCGCCGTTCAAATGGCGAAGCGTGGAGTGGGGATTTTTTGTGTGACTCTGCGTGAGAGTGCCGAGCGCGAAGATGTATGGCTAAGGTACTAATAGTTATTTTATTAGCGATGCCCATGTGATAATATGCGAACATATTAGCACATTTTACGCAACACTTATGTGATCCGTGTTCGTCGAGTCTAGTACTCAATGTCACAGTTATATTGGCGTGTAAAAGAAGTCGAATGTTACGCGAGACACGTGTTTTCGTTTCTAGACTTGCCCCTTTTCTTTATGAATAATACTTGAAGGGACTGAATGCGGTCCTTCATTGTTCTCCTGTTTTGTGGCGCAATAAAAAGCGCATTATGTGAGGTGTCTAACCTTGCAGCGGTTTCGCCAGAAAGTGCGTAAAAATTTTCAAAACAAATTTTTTCTGTCTGCGTTCTGTCTCCTTCCAGCGAGTACATCATTGACCAGTGCCAGTGAAAGTAGAAAACTGAAATCGCGCGTGCTTTTTACAGGCTTCATGAAGTTTTGTTTATTAATAGAACCAACACCTTAGTGGTTGTTTTAGGCAGGCACACACATTTTCCTTGTTCTCAAGAGCGGCGGCGGGCGCAATGCTCGCGTTTTTCGCCGTTCGCAGGCAGACATGCAGGCAAGCGAAAACACCGCCGACAGCGCCACCAAGCGGCTATTTCAACGCGCCAGAAAAAAAAAAAGCAAAAATTAGACTCTTGCGCAACCTAAAGCAGCCTCAAGTGCATAAAATACAATTTAAAGTTATAACCGTGTGTTTTTACATAAAATAAGTTTTCTGGCGCGGATTTCTGGTCCTACCAATACAGTGTCAAGATTGACTACATTCAACATCACTCGACATCTACATTCAACATCATTCAACATCGACTTTCAACATCAATTTGAAATTATAATTCTTTTTTTTTTGGCACGAAGCATGCTTGTTGTCGCCTATGTGAGGAACAATCTTTTCAGTTGCGCCACAATCAGAATGATTTTTCCTAGTGGTAGACAGTCCTTTAAGCGAGTATGGTTATGAGTTATACGTAGTCTTTAGATACTGGATTGATTTGTGGGGTTTAGCGTCTCAAAACCACCCTATGATTACGAGAGACGCCGTAGTGGAGGGCTACAGAAATGTCGACCACCTGCATTTCTTTAACGTGCACCTAAATCAGAGCACACGGGACTGCATTTTCACCTGCATCGAAAATGCAGCCGCTGCAGCCGGGATTCAATCTCGTGACCCACGGGTCAGCAGCCGAGTACCTTAGCCACTAGACCACCATGGCGGGGCACTCTTCAAATGATAGAGCGACAGTGCGACTACTCCTTGTCTCCTAAAGTGATTCATCACGTCACATTGGCCTTGAGCCGCCGGATTCTGTGTGTAGCAAGCATCACGTCATGCCATGTGATTTACTGCTGGAAGGCGTCGCAGCTGCGTTCGCTCGAGGCATCACTGCTGCGGTACTACGTGACTATATAGGTGGAAGTAAAAACCCGCCAACAGACGCTCTCTTGCAACAAACGTCACCTGTTCAAATAGTTGAATACTCCAGCAACAGACGTTGTCACTTGGTTCAACAAAAACCTGTTGGCCGACTATCAAAAGTGCTTGCTCTCTGCTGTATTGTCTCGCGTGATGAGGAGGTGGAAACATGACCAGACAAGTGAAAGTAACGAAGACCTTGTTTCTATTATGAGACGCTTGTAACTCCGTTAGCATCCCCTGGAGACTCTTTCACAAACGCGGACCCACAACTAAATTTTGATCTCTGGGTGGTTTCACCATCAGATTCGCCATAATGTCGAACATTAATTAAACAAATCACTGTGTACACAGTCTTTGCGAAACAAAGCCAATCATATACTTTGTTCGTGATAATTGGGCTTACGAGAAGTAAACTTCAGCCAATCTTTTTTTCTCGTCGTTTGGATTATCGCTTTCTTTTCTGCTCTATATAATTTGCGTTGTTGTTACTTCTATTACAAAAGAATTAAAAAAAATAGTAAGTCGGGAGGGGGTTGAAGTTCACCAAGCAACGATTTCTCCGAAAGAACACCCTCTTTCTCCACAAGTTGTGAAATTAACCATGACTGAATCAATCAGCCTAATTAAGCAATACAATATAAATGAATAAATATTCTCACAAGAACACAATATCAAGTCATTACCAAAAAATGCCTGCAAAATATTAACGTCACCTTTTGTTTGCAAGCTATGCCATTATTAAAGGCAGCAGCTTTGCTCTTATTAATGTACGCGCTTTGTCAGCACATTCGGAAAGGTACATCATATTTCCCACTTTCCCAGGTCATTTGTTGTCACACTTGCCTTAGGCGGGCAATAGGCACTGGGTAACAAAAGGGCCACATTGTTTTATAAAGTAGGAGTTTGATAGTAGGTGAACACCATGTTTACGCCTAGCAATAACTCTAAAAAATATGTGCCATCACGTATAGCATGAGTAGTCGAACTTGGGTCGTAGAATTGAATCCAAACTTATAACCACACCCAAACCGCAATTTTGGCTGGCACTGAACTCAAAATCAAACATGCTTTTTTTTCGGTATGTGCCTAAATCGGAACCGAACTCGAACAGAACAAAAAATTATATCACTGGTTCGAAATGAAGTGGTACAAAATTATGCGCGAACAGTCGTTGCAGTCTACGTGGAGAGGCTCATTAAAAGGAAGACTCGATTCTGAAGTATTGCGGTGATTACGTATATGACTGGGTTTCAGAACCAACACACGATTGCATGACTTATTAATATATTTTCCCTTCGTTGAGTAAGCGTGCCTCGATATCATACAGTCGGTTGATTTTCACGGTATAAAGACATAAACTTATTTTTGCAGAAATATCATTAAAAGTGAAGCACAGTAGTGATATAAATATTTATAAATCAAATGAATAATTCATATTAATAAACAATCTGTTTACTATAAGTCAGGGGTCGCGGTTGAGCAGATTTAGCTAACTCCTTATTGGTAAGCAACAGAGGAGTGCAGCGACGCGGCATAAATCCGATGCACTTCCTAATATTTATTCTGAGTGGTGTAACAGTATATAGATATTTGTCTGTGTGGTGTAAAGGTTAGTTACGTATGCCGTGGAAAGTGTGTTTCTGAGAATTAATTTACAGTCTTCTGCTATGGAGTGCCCCATAATTACTTCGGTAGTTTTATCACGTAAGACCACGAACTATTATTATTCTTACCTTGAACAGTTAGAGTACGGTCAGCACTATGAGCAATCGCTTTTTTTTTCACTAAAGTAAACCAACACTTGATTTTTCCTCTCTAGTGTCTATAATAACCAAACGTCACAGGTATCGCTTATTTTACGCTTTAGATTATCATCTGTCGAATGACATCAATTAAATCCTGCAATCGTCCTCATCTTTCCTCAGAAAAAGAAGGAAAAAACCGCTTACGTGGGCGAACAGCGTGTTTAACGTGAGCGTCGACGTCAAAGTCGCTAGACACAGCACAGCTGGCTTCCCAACTATTCATGGAGATGTTTTTTCTATTTTTTTCTTTTTTCCTCCGTGCCCTTCAGATTGTCGCATGCTGTCAGCCGCGAAAGTCAGCAGATTCTACACAGCATGCAGCGGCGTGAGCAGTTCTTAAAGCCTTTGTGTGCACACGCGCAGTTGCACTTTGTTCGCTATCCTCTGGAAGGTCGGAGGAGGAAAAAAAGCGAACTTCACGCGTCGCTCCGCAGAACAGACTGAAAGAGAGAGATGCGCACTGGCTGGCAGCACGTCGGAAACATCCAGCCGCGCGTATATATGGTGACCCTGAACTCTCCGTCAGCAGTCATTCTTCGGCTTTCGCGTTTACCTCGATGCCTCAAAGATTCCTCTCCTTTTTTAGGCCTCACTCGCCACTGAAAATGAGGATTCTTCAGCCTTCTGGCTTCACAGATAGTAGGTTATTCAGTTTGAAGAAAAATTAATAAGTGAGGCTATTAGGGTATTAAGAATTACAACCTAATTGCTGTTCGTTCTATGAAAGAATTTGTGTCACCTGTGACTGAAGAGAGTCGGATGTATATAGCATTAGGGGTCTTGGATAGTAGTCTTGTTTATATAACAGTTGAAGGAGAAACTTCCTCACACTCACGGAAAATGAAAATGCCGCTGAGTGGCGTATATAAAAATCTCACACTTCGCGTTTCCGAGTTGTTTCATCATTGTTAAATATAACGTTAGAGCATTTCAATCTAGATTATTACAATTTTATGAACTGCGAGGACTTCTATAACATTGCTATACCTTCGTGCGCCACTACCATTTTCTGTTTCTGTAGACAAAAAGGGTCGCCAGTAGAGAAAAAGATAAAAAAATAAAATAATAAACTATCAGACATGGATGGGCTTTAACACTATATTGGGCCAATGTTCGGCAGGAGACGCTCTCGAGTCTTGCTCGCTAGATACATTGATTCATTCTGAGTGCAATGTGAACCTTTTTTAACGGCGAGTGATTGACGAGACAGGAGCACACGATGTCTACGACGACGTTGAAAACCTGGGCGTTAAAACTTCAGGAAGGCCATCGCCACGTGCCATTCATGCTCGTTTGCGTCTTTACAGGATTAGAAAGCATCTTCTAATAGTGAAGGGTGGTCTTTGTTGACGCTGTAGAACAGCGGTGTCAAAGAAGCGGCCCACCGACATTTCACTAGAGGCTCGCGGCCCACACAGGAGAGCTTTCGTCCCACATTTTTTCAATGACCTTTTGGAGGTTTGAGACTTTTAATAATGGGGCTCACATTACTTTTTCGCCTATCTTGGTTGATAGCGATTTTTCGGGGGGCAAGGGGACGGGGGCAAGGTACACAGGTGCGGATTTTTTTTTGAAATATTCGTGAATTCCTCCATTCAGTCAGGTTGGGTTGAAATGTAATCGTAGAACAAACACTGGATGCTTCAGTTGAGGTTTTAGTTATTGTGAAGATAGGTATCGATATGTTCCTCACCAAGTCTTCACGATAAATCCTTTTCAGAAATGAACGATCTATGTGATATGGGAAATTTCTTTATTCCTGTGGCAACGTTCGCTCAAAATTTGTACCCCCCCCCCCCCTCTCCTCCCCAGTACTTACAGCTTTTCACTGTCCCAGCCATTTGCGAGACTACATTTCGTGGCTGCCACCCGGTATAGCTCATGTGAGTCAGGGATCCCTGTTTTTGACCATAGATCACTTTAACACGACCTAATATTACTTACTTTTTGGTATCTTTTTCAATGCACATTTTAACTTCCTAGTTAGAATACTTTAATAGAGCGTCGCCGCGTTCTACAATTGCGATTCCAGGCAGTTGGCGTACGAAACCGAGTTAGAAATACCATCCTGCTCATCCACGTGATAGGAACGGTCGCGGGTATAGATGTAGTGTGTTGAAAAGGTGTGTTTACCCCATAGGCGTGTCGCTTGCTGCATGAAGGCACCAGCACTTAAATCACTGATTTCAAAGCAGCTAAGAAATATTGACTTCATTACGTTTTGTGTAGTTATGTATTACTTTATTTTATTACACACTTTAATCGACATGCTAAGCAAGATAAGCTAATGTGATCATAGAAAACACAAACAAACTTTATTGGAAAGAAAAGTTACACAACTCAATAATGACATATACACGTAAACAAAAAAAATTGCAATAAGAGAGTACCTAGGACAATGCAAGAAAAGAGCTGCGCGGTGCAATAAACTTGAACTGGACTTTAAATTGAACCGACATATAAAAAAATCGGCAGATCCAATGAATAGTGGGAATCACTAATATGCAAAGCCCGAATGAGCAAGGTTTCTATGTCACTTTAATGTCAACTCAACGTTACCAGGTGTATGGATGTAATACACAGTAAACACAAGTATAAATATCATGCGCACTAAAGTATTCGGATAAGATGCAAGTATGCTATTTAGAGTCGCGTAACGATGGCACCACTAACGTTTGCCATACCAGCCGCAGCAGTAGTAGGCATTTAAATTGTGCCGTACTTGACTTCCATGTCATGATTATCATGTTTGCGCCAGGCATTTGTGTTCGTCGTCCATTCACGCCACGTAATACCAAATTTGGCATATGTGAAACTAGCGAAACGGCCGCGAGCACACAATTAACGTAGCGTGTAGTGATGTTTTACATGATACGCATATCAGACTATAATGTTTGAACCTGTCATTTACCTTCGTAGTTCATTAACGTCACGTAATATCCAATTTTATATACGTTAAACTAGTGAAACTGCAGCAAGCGCATCATGAGCGTGGCATCTTGCATCACACGCATGTAAGGATTCTCGTGTTTTCAGTAGTCATATACCTTCGTCATCCATTCACGTCCCGTAATACCAAATTTGGTATATGGGAAGCTATAGCGAAACGACCGCGAGTACACCATGAGCGCGTATGGCTTGTAGTCAAGGCTTACATGACATCCATGTCATGATTTACACATTAGCCCCACCGCAATGGTCTAGTGGATAAAGTACTCGGCTGCTGACCCGCAGGTCACGGGATCAAACCCCGGCTGCGGTGGCTGCATTTTCGATGGAGGCGAAAATGCTGTAGGCCCGTGTGGCTAAATTTGGGCGCACTTCAAAGAACCCCAGAAGATCGAAATTTCCGGAACACTCCGCTACGGCGTCTCTCATAATCATATGGTGGTTTGGGCGCGTTTAACTCCACATATAAATCAATCAATAAATGAATCATAATTTCCACGTTAGGGCCTGCTACTTATGTTCGCCATGCAAGCATGTCTTACCATACCAGTTTTGGAGCATCTCATGTGAACGAAACTACCGCAAGGGCAGCAAGATCATGGCATATAAGGCCTAACATACATGTCTTGATTCAATGTCTAGTCACTTACACTCGTCATAGAGTCATGTTATGCTATAAAATTTTGGTATAGATACCATTATCGAAACGGCCATGAAAGAGAGAAAATAAAATGAGGGAAAGGCAGGGAGGTTAATAAGAAATTGCAGCATTTGGTTTGCTACCCTGTACTGAGGAAAGAGAGCATGGGGAAGACATGAGAGCAAAAAAGTTGTAGGCGGCTAGATTAATAGATAGATACGCTCAAAGTCGCCGAAGTTCGCTAAGGAATTCCTCACATTTAAAAAATAAGTTTGCCTGAATTTGTGGCCGCGAAACGAAAACTCAAATCGCAGCAAGCCATGCAAGCTGTACACTGATATCGGCACATGGAACATCGGTCGTCGAGAAACTGATCGTCCCTGGGTTGGGCCCCAATTCAGTTTTTGCACATCACGCAATGAAGTTTCTAGCCCCATCACTGGTGGTGGCGCAAGCTCTGCAATCAGCTCCAAAGTTCGTGTCCTGCGTGTGATCTTAACAAAACGAAGCATGGAGCGCGTTCTGCGCCAAGCATTGCTGACAGACTTTGTCCATTAAGCCGAGCGCATAAAATTAACACACGTGGCAATATGGTAAGACCAAGAGCCAATTATCCACAGCCAACATTCCACTAGCGTGGGCCACAGCTACATACCATCTGCAGCCCTGCCGAGGAGACACCTTCGCCTTAACGTGAGTGATTCTGGCATGTGACACTTCAAAATTAATCTCGGAGGATGGATGTGCCAACGTTAGACATGATTTTTGTATAGCCTGCAACACTAACGAAAGTGATAGCACCCCATCCCCAACAGACAAATACACCTAGAACACTGTCGTTGGTGGAGAGCGGCTGCAACGAAGTCGTAGCCAGAATTGTATATAGCACAAGGTTTGAACTGGGACGCAGTGATTGTAAGTTACAGTGTGTCGTGGTATCATTTGGCGTTGTGGTTGGCAACGAGATCACCACTTTGCGTATGCGGTGGCAGTAAAAGATTTGCGTACATTGTTTTATTGTTGATCGCATGAATGTTTACATTAACCGTGAGGTGTAATACTCTGGATTTTCTTATTTGACAGGCTGGGAACCTGCAACACTCGAAAAAAAAAAAAAACACCATTTCATGTTGTTGTCCTGCTTCGTTTCACATATTTACACAAGAATTTACTTACAAAAAATATAAATCACTCAAGAATAATGTACAGGGAGTACGCAGCTTTTAAGTGTCATTTCAGACCCTCGGAAATGCACCGCTAACTACACCTCACTAAACACAGTGGCCCATTTCTGCGGAAAAAGCCAGGATGTTTCAAACATCACACTATATCCACGCACTATATCCACGGAGTCAATGATGATGAGTGGGGTGAAGAGTCCGCCCGTCCGTCCATCCGCCCGTCCGTCCATCCGCCCGTCCGTCCGCCCGTCCGTCCGTCCGTCTGTCTGTCTGTCTGTCTGTCTGTCTGTCTGTCTGTCTGTCTGTCTGTCTGTCTGTCTGTCTGTCTGTCTGTCTGTCTGTGGATATCTGGGCTGGCTACACCGTCGGAAAGACGCAGGATTGCCCTAGACCATAACGAGATTCGCCCCTATTATTTGTCTTTGCAAGCGGGGAAAGTACACACACACAGAATGATCTTCACTATCAGAAAGCAACAAGACATAACCAGAGATATTCTGTTAAAGCTGCCATAAAGACGAGTGTGTCATTTCCACCCATATGGCACACGGAAGGTATACAAACTAACGGTGTTGCACTTCTCTGTCTCGCGCAGTATTTGCTGCACCATGGCGTCGGAGCCATCTTGTACCTTGGTGGCGCTGTGACCACCTTGGTCAGCTCCATGTACACGCAGACCGATGACATCATTCGAACGGCAAGTGTAAGCACTGCATCATCCTTTTGCTCTTCTAACCACGCGTGAATTGCTTTACCCGTACTTGTAAAGCTAATAATGACTGAGATCAGGGCATTCATTCGTGGGCGTAATAAATAAAAACAAAGCTGTATTGCAGCACACTAAGCTGCGGAACTCGCCTGAAAGGAAATATAAATTTATTTTAATGAAGTTTTATTTACTTTAGGAGAAAGGGATAGTGTAGTCTTTAGTTTTCATTTGTTTATTTGTTTTTGCTATTTCACGTAAGAGCTGTGAATACCAGCCTAATGGACCAGAACCCTTCGATGCAAGCTAGTAAGCTATAGATTATGTATGTTTCTACAAGATAATCTTGCCACAACGTTGGCACACTGGTTAAAGAGCTTGTCTCTTCATCCGGATAGCTTGTATTTGATCCTGTCTGTGGAGAACAAAGTTGGCAGATGAGGCGGGCTTGGTATTTTATGACTATTTTGAGCTACTTAGCTGAGTCCAATTCCTGGTGATAGCTAATTATTTACAATGAAACATCAGATACTATCAGTACAGCAAAAATTATAGGAGAGGAGTATGATATTTTACGTCTTTATAAAAATCAGAGGAAGTGCATAATCGGAAAGGTTACAGGTGCTGAAGTTGAGTGCTCTTCCTACAAGCATTTGTTAAATGACGACAATTTGGTAAGACGTAACTTGTAGCTCCCTTGAAAAAGCAGCTACGTCCGGAAGAAACTAATTGAAACTTTGATGAACGACAGTGAATGAGAACGCTCAAGCACAAGTTGGCCGCGCGGAATAAGTGATTGGTTTGTCTATTTCAGAGCAATATGCAAAAGAAAAAAGTGTTCAGTCTGTTTTCAATATTCGACACATTCAACAAAATATTTAAACGTCTCGGCGCTCAAACCTGTGTGTCCTAAGAAACTGAATACGATGCGTGGCCATAGCTCGGCGCTGGAGCGCATGGAAACGATGAATCCTCTCTTCTTCATGTGAAAC